>NC_067196.1:29894615-29899615 GCF_000699445.3 Schistosoma haematobium | reverse complement strand
TTTTCGATGCTTGTGTGATGAATGTTGTTGCGTATGTGTTGGTGATGTTGATATAGACTGTAGTAGTATGTGGACATATGGTGTATGTGCATGTTAGTAATTGTGAATGGATGATGTGTGTTGTTCTGTTGGACAGTAGGTTGTCCCGCGTGGTCTAGTGGTTAGGATTCCTGGCTTTCACCCAGGCGGCCCGGGTTCGATTCCCGGCGCGGGAAAGTTCTCACATCTACACACACACACACACACACACCAATCTACACAACACTCATCAACACTAGATCAACACCAACAAACACTTCCCGACCACTGACACTAGCATCCGTCACGTGCCTACATCGATAGGCAAGCACAAAATGTAAGCAAAATGTTCGATGACATATTGATTAGTCGTTCCACTTGCAGTATGTCGACAATATTCTATTCACACACTCGCTTCAGCACGTATCAAGAAACACACAACGTGTCATGGGAATTCACACTGAAACTTCGAACAATTCAATTCTCCTCGACTCATTCCTCGATTCGTGAAAGTGGAGAAGGTGAGGTAAGACACAGTGAGCCATTGCAAAGCATACGAACAAATTGGATTCATTAATCAATCTGGTGTCTCACTATCAACCAATCGCAACGTCTGATCCCTACAATACACGCACATCGGACCAGTGTGCTCAATCCAATCTCGTGTTTTCACTTGGGCTCCGTGTAGCATTCCACATTCCCCTCCATCACACCTTCACTCACATTCAGTCATTCACTCTCCTTCCATTTAGTTCTCTCTGTCGTAGTCTGTCTTAGTGGTCAGCACATTCAGCTGCTGGCAGACTGTAAATCATGATGTCTAATGAACCAGGTTGATTGTTGCATGTCCACATTGAATTCGATGGAAGTGTATTATGATTGAATGTGTGGATTCTTATTGACATTCACGTGAACACATCACATACACAAGTGAAAGTACACACACACACACGCATGCATGCATGCAATCACTCACTTACGCACTCAATTAATCAATCAATCAATCAATCGATCAATCACTCACTCACACACACACACACACAGACGAACAAACATGTGTGGCCTTGCAGTCTGTGGAAGTAGGTGGATAGAATTATGTGGAGGCGTGGTGTTGTTCCCGACAATTTATCAGTCGGTAGATCAGTATCTGTGACTTCTCCGTCCAGATGGTGTTGTTGTTGTTGTTGGTGGTGGTTGTGGTGGTGATGGTGATTTTGTTGCCGCTGTTGTTCATGATATTGATGATGATGACGACGACAATGTCGTTGTTGGGGATGTTGTTATTTGAATTGGTGATGAGTATGCTGGAATAGTGCGTTTTCGATGCTTGTGTGATGAATGTTGTTGCGTATGTGTTGGTGATGTTGATATAGACTGTAGTAGTATGTGGACATATGGTGTATGTGCATGTTAGTAATTGTGAATGGATGATGTGTGTTGTTCTGTTGGACAGTAGGTTGTCCCGCGTGGTCTAGTGGTTAGGATTCCTGGCTTTCACCCAGGCGGCCCGGGTTCGATTCCCGGCGCGGGAAAGTTCTCACATCTACACACACACACACACACCAATCTACACAACACTCATCAACACTAGATCAACACCAACAAACACTTCCCGACCACTGACACTAGCATCCGTCACGTGCCTACATCGATAGGCAAGCACAAAATGTAAGCAAAATGTTCGATGACATATTGATTAGTCGTTCCACTTGCAGTATGTCGACAATATTCTATTCACACACTCGCTTCAGCACGTATCAAGAAACACACAACGTGTCATGGGAATTCACACTGAAACTTCGAACAATTCAATTCTCCTCGACTCATTCCTCGATTCGTGAAAGTGGAGAAGGTGAGGTAAGACACAGTGAGCCATTGCAAAGCATACGAACAAATTGGATTCATTAATCAATCTGGTGTCTCACTATCAACCAATCGCAACGTCTGATCCCTACAATACACGCACATCGGACCAGTGTGCTCAATCCAATCTCGTGTTTTCACTTGGGCTCCGTGTAGCATTCCACATTCCCCTCCATCACACCTTCACTCACATTCAGTCATTCACTCTCCTTCCATTTAGTTCTCTCTGTCGTAGTCTGTCTTAGTGGTCAGCACATTCAGCTGCTGGCAGACTGTAAATCATGATGTCTAATGAACCAGGTTGATTGTTGCATGTCCACATTGAATTCGATGGAAGTGTATTATGATTGAATGTGTGGATTCTTATTGACATTCACGTGAACACATCACATACACAAGTGAAAGTACACACACACACACACACGCATGCATGCATGCAATCACTCACTTACGCACTCAATTAATCAATCAATCAATCGATCAATCACTCACTCACACACACACACACAGACGAACAAACATGTGTGGCCTTGCAGTCTGTGGAAGTAGGTGGATAGAATTATGTGGAGGCGTGGTGTTGTTCCCGACAATTTATCAGTCGGTAGATCAGTATCTGTGACTTCTCCGTCCAGATGGTGTTGTTGTTGTTGTTGTTGGTGGTGGTGGTGGTTGTGGTGGTGATGGTGATTTTGTTGCCGCTGTTGTTCATGATATTGATGATGATGACGACGACAATGTCGTTGTTGGGGATGTTGTTATTTGAATTGGTGATGAGTATGCTGGAATAGTGCGTTTTCGATGCTTGTGTGATGAATGTTGTTGCGTATGTGTTGGTGATGTTGATATAGACTGTAGTAGTATGTGGACATATGGTGTATGTGCATGTTAGTAATTGTGAAT
Organism: Schistosoma haematobium; assembly: GCF_000699445.3. Classification (NCBI taxonomy): domain Eukaryota; kingdom Metazoa; phylum Platyhelminthes; class Trematoda; order Strigeidida; family Schistosomatidae; genus Schistosoma; species Schistosoma haematobium. Next base: position 29,896,834 of record NC_067196.1, on the reverse strand, counting down.
GGATGATGTGTGTTGTTCTGTTGGACAGTAGGTTGTCCCGCGTGGTCTAGTGGTTAGGATTCCTGGCTTTCACCCAGGCGGCCCGGGTTCGATTCCCGGCGCGGGAAAGTTCTCACATCTACACACACACACACACACACACACACCAATCTACACAACACTCATCAACACTAGATCAACACCAACAAACACTTCCCGACCACTGACACTAGCATCCGTCACGTGCCTACATCGATAGGCAAGCACAAAATGTAAGCAAAATGTTCGATGACATATTGATTAGTCGTTCCACTTGCAGTATGTCGACAATATTCTATTCACACACTCGCTTCAGCACGTATCAAGAAACACACAACGTGTCATGGGAATTCACACTGAAACTTCGAACAATTCAATTCTCCTCGACTCATTCCTCGATTCGTGAAAGTGGAGAAGGTGAGGTAAGACACAGTGAGCCATTGCAAAGCATACGAACAAATTGGATTCATTAATCAATCTGGTGTCTCACTATCAACCAATCGCAACGTCTGATCCCTACAATACACGCACATCGGACCAGTGTGCTCAATCCAATCTCGTGTTTTCACTTGGGCTCCGTGTAGCATTCCACATTCCCCTCCATCACACCTTCACTCACATTCAGTCATTCACTCTCCTTCCATTTAGTTCTCTCTGTCGTAGTCTGTCTTAGTGGTCAGCACATTCAGCTGCTGGCAGACTGTAAATCATGATGTCTAATGAACCAGGTTGATTGTTGCATGTCCACATTGAATTCGATGGAAGTGTATTATGATTGAATGTGTGGATTCTTATTGACATTCACGTGAACACATCACATACACAAGTGAAAGTACACACACACACACACACACACGCATGCATGCATGCAATCACTCACTTACGCACTCAATTAATCAATCAATCAATCAATCGATCAATCACTCACTCACACACACACACACAGACGAACAAACATGTGTGGCCTTGCAGTCTGTGGAAGTAGGTGGATAGAATTATGTGGAGGCGTGGTGTTGTTCCCGACAATTTATCAGTCGGTAGATCAGTATCTGTGACTTCTCCGTCCAGATGGTGTTGTTGTTGTTGTTGTTGGTGGTGGTGGTGGTTGTGGTGGTGATGGTGATTTTGTTGCCGCTGTTGTTCATGATATTGATGATGATGACGACGACAATGTCGTTGTTGGGGATGTTGTTATTTGAATTGGTGATGAGTATGCTGGAATAGTGCGTTTTCGATGCTTGTGTGATGAATGTTGTTGCGTATGTGTTGGTGATGTTGATATAGACTGTAGTAGTATGTGGACATATGGTGTATGTGCATGTTAGTAATTGTGAATGGATGATGTGTGTTGTTCTGTTGGACAGTAGGTTGTCCCGCGTGGTCTAGTGGTTAGGATTCCTGGCTTTCACCCAGGCGGCCCGGGTTCGATTCCCGGCGCGGGAAAGTTCTCACATCTACACACACACACACACACACCAATCTACACAACACTCATCAACACTAGATCAACACCAACAAACACTTCCCGACCACTGACACTAGCATCCGTCACGTGCCTACATCGATAGGCAAGCACAAAATGTAAGCAAAATGTTCGATGACATATTGATTAGTCGTTCCACTTGCAGTATGTCGACAATATTCTATTCACACACTCGCTTCAGCACGTATCAAGAAACACACAACGTGTCATGGGAATTCACACTGAAACTTCGAACAATTCAATTCTCCTCGACTCATTCCTCGATTCGTGAAAGTGGAGAAGGTGAGGTAAGACACAGTGAGCCATTGCAAAGCATACGAACAAATTGGATTCATTAATCAATCTGGTGTCTCACTATCAACCAATCGCAACGTCTGATCCCTACAATACACGCACATCGGACCAGTGTGCTCAATCCAATCTCGTGTTTTCACTTGGGCTCCGTGTAGCATTCCACATTCCCCTCCATCACACCTTCACTCACATTCAGTCATTCACTCTCCTTCCATTTAGTTCTCTCTGTCGTAGTCTGTCTTAGTGGTCAGCACATTCAGCTGCTGGCAGACTGTAAATCATGATGTCTAATGAACCAGGTTGATTGTTGCATGTCCACATTGAATTCGATGGAAGTGTATTATGATTGAATGTGTGGATTCTTATTGACATTCACGTGAACACATCACATACACAAGTGAAAGTACACACACACACACACACG
>NC_067196.1:29879615-29884615 GCF_000699445.3 Schistosoma haematobium | reverse complement strand
AACACTCATCAACACTAGATCAACACCAACAAACACTTCCCGACCACTGACACTAGCATCCGTCACGTGCCTACATCGATAGGCAAGCACAAAATGTAAGCAAAATGTTCGATGACATATTGATTAGTCGTTCCACTTGCAGTATGTCGACAATATTCTATTCACACACTCGCTTCAGCACGTATCAAGAAACACACAACGTGTCATGGGAATTCACACTGAAACTTCGAACAATTCAATTCTCCTCGACTCATTCCTCGATTCGTGAAAGTGGAGAAGGTGAGGTAAGACACAGTGAGCCATTGCAAAGCATACGAACAAATTGGATTCATTAATCAATCTGGTGTCTCACTATCAACCAATCGCAACGTCTGATCCCTACAATACACGCACATCGGACCAGTGTGCTCAATCCAATCTCGTGTTTTCACTTGGGCTCCGTGTAGCATTCCACATTCCCCTCCATCACACCTTCACTCACATTCAGTCATTCACTCTCCTTCCATTTAGTTCTCTCTGTCGTAGTCTGTCTTAGTGGTCAGCACATTCAGCTGCTGGCAGACTGTAAATCATGATGTCTAATGAACCAGGTTGATTGTTGCATGTCCACATTGAATTCGATGGAAGTGTATTATGATTGAATGTGTGGATTCTTATTGACATTCACGTGAACACATCACATACACAAGTGAAAGTACACACACACACACACGCATGCATGCATGCAATCACTCACTTACGCACTCAATTAATCAATCAATCAATCGATCAATCACTCACTCACACACACACACACAGACGAACAAACATGTGTGGCCTTGCAGTCTGTGGAAGTAGGTGGATAGAATTATGTGGAGGCGTGGTGTTGTTCCCGACAATTTATCAGTCGGTAGATCAGTATCTGTGACTTCTCCGTCCAGATGGTGTTGTTGTTGTTGTTGGTGGTGGTGGTGGTTGTGGTGGTGATGGTGATTTTGTTGCCGCTGTTGTTCATGATATTGATGATGATGACGACGACAATGTCGTTGTTGGGGATGTTGTTATTTGAATTGGTGATGAGTATGCTGGAATAGTGCGTTTTCGATGCTTGTGTGATGAATGTTGTTGCGTATGTGTTGGTGATGTTGATATAGACTGTAGTAGTATGTGGACATATGGTGTATGTGCATGTTAGTAATTGTGAATGGATGATGTGTGTTGTTCTGTTGGACAGTAGGTTGTCCCGCGTGGTCTAGTGGTTAGGATTCCTGGCTTTCACCCAGGCGGCCCGGGTTCGATTCCCGGCGCGGGAAAGTTCTCACATCTACACACACACACACACACACACAATCTACACAACACTCATCAACACTAGATCAACACCAACAAACACTTCCCGACCACTGACACTAGCATCCGTCACGTGCCTACATCGATAGGCAAGCACAAAATGTAAGCAAAATGTTCGATGACATATTGATTAGTCGTTCCACTTGCAGTATGTCGACAATATTCTATTCACACACTCGCTTCAGCACGTATCAAGAAACACACAACGTGTCATGGGAATTCACACTGAAACTTCGAACAATTCAATTCTCCTCGACTCATTCCTCGATTCGTGAAAGTGGAGAAGGTGAGGTAAGACACAGTGAGCCATTGCAAAGCATACGAACAAATTGGATTCATTAATCAATCTGGTGTCTCACTATCAACCAATCGCAACGTCTGATCCCTACAATACACGCACATCGGACCAGTGTGCTCAATCCAATCTCGTGTTTTCACTTGGGCTCCGTGTAGCATTCCACATTCCCCTCCATCACACCTTCACTCACATTCAGTCATTCACTCTCCTTCCATTTAGTTCTCTCTGTCGTAGTCTGTCTTAGTGGTCAGCACATTCAGCTGCTGGCAGACTGTAAATCATGATGTCTAATGAACCAGGTTGATTGTTGCATGTCCACATTGAATTCGATGGAAGTGTATTATGATTGAATGTGTGGATTCTTATTGACATTCACGTGAACACATCACATACACAAGTGAAAGTACACACACACACACACGCATTCATGCATGCAATCACTCACTTACGCACTCAATTAATCAATCAATCAATCAATCGATCAATCACTCACTCACACACACACACACAGACGAACAAACATGTGTGGCCTTGCAGTCTGTGGAAGTAGGTGGATAGAATTATGTGGAGGCGTGGTGTTGTTCCCGACAATTTATCAGTCGGTAGATCAGTATCTGTGACTTCTCCGTCCAGATGGTGTTGTTGTTGTTGTTGGTGGTGGTGGTGGTGATGGTGATTTTGTTGCCGCTGTTGTTCATGATATTGATGATGATGACGACGACAATGTCGTTGTTGGGGATGTTGTTATTTGAATTGGTGATGAGTATGCTGGAATAGTGCGTTTTCGATGCTTGTGTGATGAATGTTGTTGCGTATGTGTTGGTGATGTTGATATAGACTGTAGTAGTATGTGGACATATGGTGTATGTGCATGTTAGTAATTGTGAATGGATGATGTGTGTTGTTCTGTTGGACAGTAGGTTGTCCCGCGTGGTCTAGTGGTTAGGATTCCTGGCTTTCACCCAGGCGGCCCGGGTTCGATTCCCGGCGCGGGAAAGTTCTCACATCTACACACACACACACACACACAATCTACACAACACTCATCAACACTAGATCAACACCAACAAACACTTCCCGACCACTGACACTAGCATCCGTCACGTGCCTACATCGATAGGCAAGCACAAAATGTAAGCAAAATGTTCGATGACATATTGATTAGTCGTTCCACTTGCAGTATGTCGACAATATTCTATTCACACACTCGCTTCAGCACGTATCAAGAAACACACAACGTGTCATGGGAATTCACACTGAAACTTCGAACAATTCAATTCTCCTCGACTCATTCCTCGATTCGTGAAAGTGGAGAAGGTGAGGTAAGACACAGTGAGCCATTGCAAAGCATACGAACAAATTGGATTCATTAATCAATCTGGTGTCTCACTATCAACCAATCGCAACGTCTGATCCCTACAATACACGCACATCGGACCAGTGTGCTCAATCCAATCTCGTGTTTTCACTTGGGCTCCGTGTAGCATTCCACATTCCCCTCCATCACACCTTCACTCACATTCAGTCATTCACTCTCCTTCCATTTAGTTCTCTCTGTCGTAGTCTGTCTTAGTGGTCAGCACATTCAGCTGCTGGCAGACTGTAAATCATGATGTCTAATGAACCAGGTTGATTGTTGCATGTCCACATTGAATTCGATGGAAGTGTATTATGATTGAATGTGTGGATTCTTATTGACATTCACGTGAACACATCACATACACAAGTGAAAGTACACACACACACACACGCATGCATGCATGCAATCACTCACTTACGCACTCAATTAATCAATCAATCAATCAATCGATCAATCACTCACTCACACACACACACACAGACGAACAAACATGTGTGGCCTTGCAGTCTGTGGAAGTAGGTGGATAGAATTATGTGGAGGCGTGGTGTTGTTCCCGACAATTTATCAGTCGGTAGATCAGTATCTGTGACTTCTCCGTCCAGATGGTGTTGTTGTTGTTGTTGGTGGTGGTGGTTGTGGTGGTGATGGTGATTTTGTTGCCGCTGTTGTTCATGATATTGATGATGATGACGACGACAATGTCGTTGTTGGGGATGTTGTTATTTGAATTGGTGATGAGTATGCTGGAATAGTGCGTTTTCGATGCTTGTGTGATGAATGTTGTTGCGTATGTGTTGGTGATGTTGATATAGACTGTAGTAGTATGTGGACATATGGTGTATGTGCATGTTAGTAATTGTGAATGGATGATGTGTGTTGTTCTGTTGGACAGTAGGTTGTCCCGCGTGGTCTAGTGGTTAGGATTCCTGGCTTTCACCCAGGCGGCCCGGGTTCGATTCCCGGCGCGGGAAAGTTCTCACATCTACACACACACACACACACACACCAATCTACACAACACTCATCAACACTAGATCAACACCAACAAACACTTCCCGACCACTGACACTAGCATCCGTCACGTGCCTACATCGATAGGCAAGCACAAAATGTAAGCAAAATGTTCGATGACATATTGATTAGTCGTTCCACTTGCAGTATGTCGACAATATTCTATTCACACACTCGCTTCAGCACGTATCAAGAAACACACAACGTGTCATGGGAATTCACACTGAAACTTCGAACAATTCAATTCTCCTCGACTCATTCCTCGATTCGTGAAAGTGGAGAAGGTGAGGTAAGACACAGTGAGCCATTGCAAAGCATACGAACAAATTGGATTCATTAATCAATCTGGTGTCTCACTATCAACCAATCGCAACGTCTGATCCCTACAATACACGCACATCGGACCAGTGTGCTCAATCCAATCTCGTGTTTTCACTTGGGCTCCGTGTAGCATTCCACATTCCCCTCCATCACACCTTCACTCACATTCAGTCATTCACTCTCCTTCCATTTAGTTCTCTCTGTCGTAGTCTGTCTTAGTGGTCAGCACATTCAGCTGCTGGCAGACTGTAAATCATGATGTCTAATGAACCAGGTTGATTGTTGCATGTCCACATTGAATTCGATGGAAGTGTATTATGATTGAATGTGTGGATTCTTATTGACATTCACGTGAACACATCACATACACAAGTGAAAGTACACACACACACACACGCATGCATGCATGCAATCACTCACTTACGCACTCAATTAATCAATCAATCAATCAATCGATCAATCACTCACTCACACACACACACAGACGAACAAACATGTGTGGCCTTGCAGTCTGTGGAAGTAGGTGGATAGAATTATGTGGAGGCGTGGTGTTGTTCCCGACAATTTATCAGTCGGTAGATCAGTATCTGTGACTTCTCCGTCCAGATGGTGTTGTTGTTGTTGTTGTTGGTGGTGGTGGTGGTGATGGTGATTTTGTTGCCGCTGTTGTTCATGATATTG
>NC_067196.1:29867115-29874615 GCF_000699445.3 Schistosoma haematobium | reverse complement strand
TTATGATTGAATGTGTGGATTCTTATTGACATTCACGTGAACACATCACATACACAAGTGAAAGTACACACACACACACACGCATGCATGCATGCAATCACTCACTTACGCACTCAATTAATCAATCAATCAATCAATCGATCAATCACTCACTCACACACACACACACAGACGAACAAACATGTGTGGCCTTGCAGTCTGTGGAAGTAGGTGGATAGAATTATGTGGAGGCGTGGTGTTGTTCCCGACAATTTATCAGTCGGTAGATCAGTATCTGTGACTTCTCCGTCCAGATGGTGTTGTTGTTGTTGTTGGTGGTGGTGGTTGTGGTGGTGATGGTGATTTTGTTGCCGCTGTTGTTCATGATATTGATGATGATGACGACGACAATGTCGTTGTTGGGGATGTTGTTATTTGAATTGGTGATGAGTATGCTGGAATAGTGCGTTTTCGATGCTTGTGTGATGAATGTTGTTGCGTATGTGTTGGTGATGTTGATATAGACTGTAGTAGTATGTGGACATATGGTGTATGTGCATGTTAGTAATTGTGAATGGATGATGTGTGTTGTTCTGTTGGACAGTAGGTTGTCCCGCGTGGTCTAGTGGTTAGGATTCCTGGCTTTCACCCAGGCGGCCCGGGTTCGATTCCCGGCGCGGGAAAGTTTTCACATCTACACACACACACACACACACACCAATCTACACAACACTCATCAACACTAGATCAACACCAACAAACACTTCCCGACCACTGACACTAGCATCCGTCACGTGCCTACATCGATAGGCAAGCACAAAATGTAAGCAAAATGTTCGATGACATATTGATTAGTCGTTCCACTTGCAGTATGTCGACAATATTCTATTCACACACTCGCTTCAGCACGTATCAAGAAACACACAACGTGTCATGGGAATTCACACTGAAACTTCGAACAATTCAATTCTCCTCGACTCATTCCTCGATTCGTGAAAGTGGAGAAGGTGAGGTAAGACACAGTGAGCCATTGCAAAGCATACGAACAAATTGGATTCATTAATCAATCTGGTGTCTCACTATCAACCAATCGCAACGTCTGATCCCTACAATACACGCACATCGGACCAGTGTGCTCAATCCAATCTCGTGTTTTCACTTGGGCTCCGTGTAGCATTCCACATTCCCCTCCATCACACCTTCACTCACATTCAGTCATTCACTCTCCTTCCATTTAGTTCTCTCTGTCGTAGTCTGTCTTAGTGGTCAGCACATTCAGCTGCTGGCAGACTGTAAATCATGATGTCTAATGAACCAGGTTGATTGTTGCATGTCCACATTGAATTCGATGGAAGTGTATTATGATTGAATGTGTGGATTCTTATTGACATTCACGTGAACACATCACATACACAAGTGAAAGTACACACACACACACACACATGCATGCATGCATGCAATCACTCACTTACGCACTCAATTAATCAATCAATCAATCAATCGATCAATCACTCACTCACACACACACACAGACGAACAAACATGTGTGGCCTTGCAGTCTGTGGAAGTAGGTGGATAGAATTATGTGGAGGCGTGGTGTTGTTCCCGACAATTTATCAGTCGGTAGATCAGTATCTGTGACTTCTCCGTCCAGATGGTGTTGTTGTTGTTGTTGGTGGTGGTGTGTGGTGGTGATGGTGATTTTGTTGCCGCTGTTGTTCATGATATTGATGATGATGACGACGACAATGTCGTTGTTGGGGATGTTGTTATTTGAATTGGTGATGAGTATGCTGGAATAGTGCGTTTTCGATGCTTGTGTGATGAATGTTGTTGCGTATGTGTTGGTGATGTTGATATAGACTGTAGTAGTATGTGGACATATGGTGTATGTGCATGTTAGTAATTGTGAATGGATGATGTGTGTTGTTCTGTTGGACAGTAGGTTGTCCCGCGTGGTCTAGTGGTTAGGATTCCTGGCTTTCACCCAGGCGGCCCGGGTTCGATTCCCGGCGCGGGAAAGTTCTCACATCTACACACACACACACACACACACCAATCTACACAACACTCATCAACACTAGATCAACACCAACAAACACTTCCCGACCACTGACACTAGCATCCGTCACGTGCCTACATCGATAGGCAAGCACAAAATGTAAGCAAAATGTTCGATGACATATTGATTAGTCGTTCCACTTGCAGTATGTCGACAATATTCTATTCACACACTCGCTTCAGCACGTATCAAGAAACACACAACGTGTCATGGGAATTCACACTGAAACTTCGAACAATTCAATTCTCCTCGACTCATTCCTCGATTCGTGAAAGTGGAGAAGGTGAGGTAAGACACAGTGAGCCATTGCAAAGCATACGAACAAATTGGATTCATTAATCAATCTGGTGTCTCACTATCAACCAATCGCAACGTCTGATCCCTACAATACACGCACATCGGACCAGTGTGCTCAATCCAATCTCGTGTTTTCACTTGGGCTCCGTGTAGCATTCCACATTCCCCTCCATCACACCTTCACTCACATTCAGTCATTCACTCTCCTTCCATTTAGTTCTCTCTGTCGTAGTCTGTCTTAGTGGTCAGCACATTCAGCTGCTGGCAGACTGTAAATCATGATGTCTAATGAACCAGGTTGATTGTTGCATGTCCACATTGAATTCGATGGAAGTGTATTATGATTGAATGTGTGGATTCTTATTGACATTCACGTGAACACATCACATACACAAGTGAAAGTACACACACACACACACGCATGCATGCATGCAATCACTCACTTACGCACTCAATTAATCAATCAATCAATCAATCGATCAATCACTCACTCACACACACACACACAGACGAACAAACATGTGTGGCCTTGCAGTCTGTGGAAGTAGGTGGATAGAATTATGTGGAGGCGTGGTGTTGTTCCCGACAATTTATCAGTCGGTAGATCAGTATCTGTGACTTCTCCGTCCAGATGGTGTTGTTGTTGTTGTTGGTGGTGGTGTGTGGTGGTGATGGTGATTTTGTTGCCGCTGTTGTTCATGATATTGATGATGATGACGACGACAATGTCGTTGTTGGGGATGTTGTTATTTGAATTGGTGATGAGTATGCTGGAATAGTGCGTTTTCGATGCTTGTGTGATGAATGTTGTTGCGTATGTGTTGGTGATGTTGATATAGACTGTAGTAGTATGTGGACATATGGTGTATGTGCATGTTAGTAATTGTGAATGGATGATGTGTGTTGTTCTGTTGGACAGTAGGTTGTCCCGCGTGGTCTAGTGGTTAGGATTCCTGGCTTTCACCCAGGCGGCCCGGGTTCGATTCCCGGCGCGGGAAAGTTCTCACATCTACACACACACACACACACACACACCCATCTACACAACACTCATCAACACTAGATCAACACCAACAAACACTTCCCGACCACTGACACTAGCATCCGTCACGTGCCTACATCGATAGGCAAGCACAAAATGTAAGCAAAATGTTCGATGACATATTGATTAGTCGTTCCACTTGCAGTATGTCGACAATATTCTATTCACACACTCGCTTCAGCACGTATCAAGAAACACACAACGTGTCATGGGAATTCACACTGAAACTTCGAACAATTCAATTCTCCTCGACTCATTCCTCGATTCGTGAAAGTGGAGAAGGTGAGGTAAGACACAGTGAGCCATTGCAAAGCATACGAACAAATTGGATTCATTAATCAATCTGGTGTCTCACTATCAACCAATCGCAACGTCTGATCCCTACAATACACGCACATCGGACCAGTGTGCTCAATCCAATCTCGTGTTTTCACTTGGGCTCCGTGTAGCATTCCACATTCCCCTCCATCACACCTTCACTCACATTCAGTCATTCACTCTCCTTCCATTTAGTTCTCTCTGTCGTAGTCTGTCTTAGTGGTCAGCACATTCAGCTGCTGGCAGACTGTAAATCATGATGTCTAATGAACCAGGTTGATTGTTGCATGTCCACATTGAATTCGATGGAAGTGTATTATGATTGAATGTGTGGATTCTTATTGACATTCACGTGAACACATCACATACACAAGTGAAAGTACACACACACACACACACGCATGCATGCATGCAATCACTCACTTACGCACTCAATTAATCAATCAATCAATCAATCGATCAATCACTCACTCACACACACACACACAGACGAACAAACATGTGTGGCCTTGCAGTCTGTGGAAGTAGGTGGATAGAATTATGTGGAGGCGTGGTGTTGTTCCCGACAATTTATCAGTCGGTAGATCAGTATCTGTGACTTCTCCGTCCAGATGGTGTTGTTGTTGTTGTTGGTGGTGGTGGTGGTGGTTGTGGTGGTGATGGTGATTTTGTTGCCGCTGTTGTTCATGATATTGATGATGATGACGACGACAATGTCGTTGTTGGGGATGTTGTTATTTGAATTGGTGATGAGTATGCTGGAATAGTGCGTTTTCGATGCTTGTGTGATGAATGTTGTTGCGTATGTGTTGGTGATGTTGATATAGACTGTAGTAGTATGTGGACATATGGTGTATGTGCATGTTAGTAATTGTGAATGGATGATGTGTGTTGTTCTGTTGGACAGTAGGTTGTCCCGCGTGGTCTAGTGGTTAGGATTCCTGGCTTTCACCCAGGCGGCCCGGGTTCGATTCCCGGCGCGGGAAAGTTCTCACATCTACACACACACACACACACACACCAATCTACACAACACTCATCAACACTAGATCAACACCAACAAACACTTCCCGACCACTGACACTAGCATCCGTCACGTGCCTACATCGATAGGCAAGCACAAAATGTAAGCAAAATGTTCGATGACATATTGATTAGTCGTTCCACTTGCAGTATGTCGACAATATTCTATTCACACACTCGCTTCAGCACGTATCAAGAAACACACAACGTGTCATGGGAATTCACACTGAAACTTCGAACAATTCAATTCTCCTCGACTCATTCCTCGATTCGTGAAAGTGGAGAAGGTGAGGTAAGACACAGTGAGCCATTGCAAAGCATACGAACAAATTGGATTCATTAATCAATCTGGTGTCTCACTATCAACCAATCGCAACGTCTGATCCCTACAATACACGCACATCGGACCAGTGTGCTCAATCCAATCTCGTGTTTTCACTTGGGCTCCGTGTAGCATTCCACATTCCCCTCCATCACACCTTCACTCACATTCAGTCATTCACTCTCCTTCCATTTAGTTCTCTCTGTCGTAGTCTGTCTTAGTGGTCAGCACATTCAGCTGCTGGCAGACTGTAAATCATGATGTCTAATGAACCAGGTTGATTGTTGCATGTCCACATTGAATTCGATGGAAGTGTATTATGATTGAATGTGTGGATTCTTATTGACATTCACGTGAACACATCACATACACAAGTGAAAGTACACACACACACACACACGCATGCATGCATGCAATCACTCACTTACGCACTCAATTAATCAATCAATCAATCAATCGATCAATCACTCACTCACACACACACACACAGACGAACAAACATGTGTGGCCTTGCAGTCTGTGGAAGTAGGTGGATAGAATTATGTGGAGGCGTGGTGTTGTTCCCGACAATTTATCAGTCGGTAGATCAGTATCTGTGACTTCTCCGTCCAGATGGTGTTGTTGTTGTTGTTGGTGGTGGTGGTGTTTGTGGTGGTGATGGTGATTTTGTTGCCGCTGTTGTTCATGATATTGATGATGATGACGACGACAATGTCGTTGTTGGGGATGTTGTTATTTGAATTGGTGATGAGTATGCTGGAATAGTGCGTTTTCGATGCTTGTGTGATGAATGTTGTTGCGTATGTGTTGGTGATGTTGATATAGACTGTAGTAGTATGTGGACATATGGTGTATGTGCATGTTAGTAATTGTGAATGGATGATGTGTGTTGTTCTGTTGGACAGTAGGTTGTCCCGCGTGGTCTAGTGGTTAGGATTCCTGGCTTTCACCCAGGCGGCCCGGGTTCGATTCCCGGCGCGGGAAGGTTTTCACATCTACACACACACACACCAATCTACACAACACTCATCAACACTAGATCAACACCAACAAACACTTCCCGACCACTGACACTAGCATCCGTCACGTGCCTACATCGATAGGCAAGCACAAAATGTAAGCAAAATGTTCGATGACATATTGATTAGTCGTTCCACTTGCAGTATGTCGACAATATTCTATTCACACACTCGCTTCAGCACGTATCAAGAAACACACAACGTGTCATGGGAATTCACACTGAAACTTCGAACAATTCAATTCTCCTCGACTCATTCCTCGATTCGTGAAAGTGGAGAAGGTGAGGTAAGACACAGTGAGCCATTGCAAAGCATACGAACAAATTGGATTCATTAATCAATCTGGTGTCTCACTATCAACCAATCGCAACGTCTGATCCCTACAATACACGCACATCGGACCAGTGTGCTCAATCCAATCTCGTGTTTTCACTTGGGCTCCGTGTAGCATTCCACATTCCCCTCCATCACACCTTCACTCACATTCAGTCATTCACTCTCCTTCCATTTAGTTCTCTCTGTCGTAGTCTGTCTTAGTGGTCAGCACATTCAGCTGCTGGCAGACTGTAAATCATGATGTCTAATGAACCAGGTTGATTGTTGCATGTCCACATTGAATTCGATGGAAGTGTATTATGATTGAATGTGTGGATTCTTATTGACATTCACGTGAACACATCACATACACAAGTGAAAGTACACACACACACACACGCATGCATGCATGCAATCACTCACTTACGCACTCAATTAATCAATCAATCAATCAATCGATCAATCACTCACTCACACACACACACACAGACGAACAAACATGTGTGGCCTTGCAGTCTGTGGAAGTAGGTGGATAGAATTATGTGGAGGCGTGGTGTTGTTCCCGACAATTTATCAGTCGGTAGATCAGTATCTGTGACTTCTCCGTCCAGATGGTGTTGTTGTTGTTGTTGGTGGTGGTGGTTGTGGTGGTGATGGTGATTTTGTTGCCGCTGTTGTTCATGATATTGATGATGATGACGACGACAATGTCGTTGTTGGGGATGTTGTTATTTGAATTGGTGATGAGTATGCTGGAATAGTGCGTTTTCGATGCTTGTGTGATGAATGTTGTTGCGTATGTGTTGGTGATGTTGATATAGACTGTAGTAGTATGTGGACATATGGTGTATGTGCATGTTAGTAATTGTGAATGGATGATGTGTGTTGTTCTGTTGGACAGTAGGTTGTCCCGCGTGGTCTAGTGGTTAGGATTCCTGGCTTTCACCCAGGCGGCCCGGGTTCGATTCCCGGCGCGGGAAAGTTCTCACATCTACACACACACACACACACACACCAATCTACACAACACTCATCAACACTAGATCAACACCAACAAACACTTCCCGACCACTGACACTAGCATCCGTCACGTGCCTACATCGATAGGCAAGCACAAAATGTA
>NC_067196.1:29852115-29857115 GCF_000699445.3 Schistosoma haematobium | reverse complement strand
GCAATCACTCACTTACGCACTCAATTAATCAATCAATCAATCAATCGATCAATCACTCACTCACACACACACACACAGACGAACAAACATGTGTGGCCTTGCAGTCTGTGGAAGTAGGTGGATAGAATTATGTGGAGGCGTGGTGTTGTTCCCGACAATTTATCAGTCGGTAGATCAGTATCTGTGACTTCTCCGTCCAGATGGTGTTGTTGTTGTTGTTGGTGGTGGTGGTGGTGATGGTGATTTTGTTGCCGCTGTTGTTCATGATATTGATGATGATGACGACGACAATGTCGTTGTTGGGGATGTTGTTATTTGAATTGGTGATGAGTATGCTGGAATAGTGCGTTTTCGATGCTTGTGTGATGAATGTTGTTGCGTATGTGTTGGTGATGTTGATATAGACTGTAGTAGTATGTGGACATATGGTGTATGTGCATGTTAGTAATTGTGAATGGATGATGTGTGTTGTTCTGTTGGACAGTAGGTTGTCCCGCGTGGTCTAGTGGTTAGGATTCCTGGCTTTCACCCAGGCGGCCCGGGTTCGATTCCCGGCGCGGGAAAGTTCTCACATCTACACACACACACACACACACACCAATCTACACAACACTCATCAACACTAGATCAACACCAACAAACACTTCCCGACCACTGACACTAGCATCCGTCACGTGCCTACATCGATAGGCAAGCACAAAATGTAAGCAAAATGTTCGATGACATATTGATTAGTCGTTCCACTTGCAGTATGTCGACAATATTCTATTCACACACTCGCTTCAGCACGTATCAAGAAACACACAACGTGTCATGGGAATTCACACTGAAACTTCGAACAATTCAATTCTCCTCGACTCATTCCTCGATTCGTGAAAGTGGAGAAGGTGAGGTAAGACACAGTGAGCCATTGCAAAGCATACGAACAAATTGGATTCATTAATCAATCTGGTGTCTCACTATCAACCAATCGCAACGTCTGATCCCTACAATACACGCACATCGGACCAGTGTGCTCAATCCAATCTCGTGTTTTCACTTGGGCTCCGTGTAGCATTCCACATTCCCCTCCATCACACCTTCACTCACATTCAGTCATTCACTCTCCTTCCATTTAGTTCTCTCTGTCGTAGTCTGTCTTAGTGGTCAGCACATTCAGCTGCTGGCAGACTGTAAATCATGATGTCTAATGAACCAGGTTGATTGTTGCATGTCCACATTGAATTCGATGGAAGTGTATTATGATTGAATGTGTGGATTCTTATTGACATTCACGTGAACACATCACATACACAAGTGAAAGTACACACACACACACACAGCATGCATGCATGCAATCACTCACTTACGCACTCAATTAATCAATCAATCAATCAATCGATCAATCACTCACTCACACACACACACACAGACGAACAAACATGTGTGGCCTTGCAGTCTGTGGAAGTAGGTGGATAGAATTATGTGGAGGCGTGGTGTTGTTCCCGACAATTTATCAGTCGGTAGATCAGTATCTGTGACTTCTCCGTCCAGATGGTGTTGTTGTTGTTGTTGGTGGTGGTGGTTGTGGTGGTGATGGTGATTTTGTTGCCGCTGTTGTTCATGATATTGATGATGATGACGACGACAATGTCGTTGTTGGGGATGTTGTTATTTGAATTGGTGATGAGTATGCTGGAATAGTGCGTTTTCGATGCTTGTGTGATGAATGTTGTTGCGTATGTGTTGGTGATGTTGATATAGACTGTAGTAGTATGTGGACATATGGTGTATGTGCATGTTAGTAATTGTGAATGGATGATGTGTGTTGTTCTGTTGGACAGTAGGTTGTCCCGCGTGGTCTAGTGGTTAGGATTCCTGGCTTTCACCCAGGCGGCCCGGGTTCGATTCCCGGCGCGGGAAAGTTCTCACATCTACACACACACACACACACACCCAATCTACACAACACTCATCAACACTAGATCAACACCAACAAACACTTCCCGACCACTGACACTAGCATCCGTCACGTGCCTACATCGATAGGCAAGCACAAAATGTAAGCAAAATGTTCGATGACATATTGATTAGTCGTTCCACTTGCAGTATGTCGACAATATTCTATTCACACACTCGCTTCAGCACGTATCAAGAAACACACAACGTGTCATGGGAATTCACACTGAAACTTCGAACAATTCAATTCTCCTCGACTCATTCCTCGATTCGTGAAAGTGGAGAAGGTGAGGTAAGACACAGTGAGCCATTGCAAAGCATACGAACAAATTGGATTCATTAATCAATCTGGTGTCTCACTATCAACCAATCGCAACGTCTGATCCCTACAATACACGCACATCGGACCAGTGTGCTCAATCCAATCTCGTGTTTTCACTTGGGCTCCGTGTAGCATTCCACATTCCCCTCCATCACACCTTCACTCACATTCAGTCATTCACTCTCCTTCCATTTAGTTCTCTCTGTCGTAGTCTGTCTTAGTGGTCAGCACATTCAGCTGCTGGCAGACTGTAAATCATGATGTCTAATGAACCAGGTTGATTGTTGCATGTCCACATTGAATTCGATGGAAGTGTATTATGATTGAATGTGTGGATTCTTATTGACATTCACGTGAACACATCACATACACAAGTGAAAGTACACACACACACACACACGCATGCATGCATGCAATCACTCACTTACGCACTCAATTAATCAATCAATCAATCAATCGATCAATCACTCACTCACACACACACACACAGACGAACAAACATGTGTGGCCTTGCAGTCTGTGGAAGTAGGTGGATAGAATTATGTGGAGGCGTGGTGTTGTTCCCGACAATTTATCAGTCGGTAGATCAGTATCTGTGACTTCTCCGTCCAGATGGTGTTGTTGTTGTTGTTGTTGGTGGTGGTGGTTGTGGTGGTGATGGTGATTTTGTTGCCGCTGTTGTTCATGATATTGATGATGATGACGACGACAATGTCGTTGTTGGGGATGTTGTTATTTGAATTGGTGATGAGTATGCTGGAATAGTGCGTTTTCGATGCTTGTGTGATGAATGTTGTTGCGTATGTGTTGGTGATGTTGATATAGACTGTAGTAGTATGTGGACATATGGTGTATGTGCATGTTAGTAATTGTGAATGGATGATGTGTGTTGTTCTGTTGGACAGTAGGTTGTCCCGCGTGGTCTAGTGGTTAGGATTCCTGGCTTTCACCCAGGCGGCCCGGGTTCGATTCCCGGCGCGGGAAAGTTCTCACATCTACACACACACACACACACACACCAATCTACACAACACTCATCAACACTAGATCAACACCAACAAACACTTCCCGACCACTGACACTAGCATCCGTCACGTGCCTACATCGATAGGCAAGCACAAAATGTAAGCAAAATGTTCGATGACATATTGATTAGTCGTTCCACTTGCAGTATGTCGACAATATTCTATTCACACACTCGCTTCAGCACGTATCAAGAAACACACAACGTGTCATGGGAATTCACACTGAAACTTCGAACAATTCAATTCTCCTCGACTCATTCCTCGATTCGTGAAAGTGGAGAAGGTGAGGTAAGACACAGTGAGCCATTGCAAAGCATACGAACAAATTGGATTCATTAATCAATCTGGTGTCTCACTATCAACCAATCGCAACGTCTGATCCCTACAATACACGCACATCGGACCAGTGTGCTCAATCCAATCTCGTGTTTTCACTTGGGCTCCGTGTAGCATTCCACATTCCCCTCCATCACACCTTCACTCACATTCAGTCATTCACTCTCCTTCCATTTAGTTCTCTCTGTCGTAGTCTGTCTTAGTGGTCAGCACATTCAGCTGCTGGCAGACTGTAAATCATGATGTCTAATGAACCAGGTTGATTGTTGCATGTCCACATTGAATTCGATGGAAGTGTATTATGATTGAATGTGTGGATTCTTATTGACATTCACGTGAACACATCACATACACAAGTGAAAGTACACACACACACACACACGCATGCATGCATGCAATCACTCACTTACGCACTCAATTAATCAATCAATCAATCAATCGATCAATCACTCACTCACACACACACACAGACGAACAAACATGTGTGGCCTTGCAGTCTGTGGAAGTAGGTGGATAGAATTATGTGGAGGCGTGGTGTTGTTCCCGACAATTTATCAGTCGGTAGATCAGTATCTGTGACTTCTCCGTCCAGATGGTGTTGTTGTTGTTGTTGGTGGTGGTGGTTGTGGTGGTGATGGTGATTTTGTTGCCGCTGTTGTTCATGATATTGATGATGATGACGACGACAATGTCGTTGTTGGGGATGTTGTTATTTGAATTGGTGATGAGTATGCTGGAATAGTGCGTTTTCGATGCTTGTGTGATGAATGTTGTTGCGTATGTGTTGGTGATGTTGATATAGACTGTAGTAGTATGTGGACATATGGTGTATGTGCATGTTAGTAATTGTGAATGGATGATGTGTGTTGTTCTGTTGGACAGTAGGTTGTCCCGCGTGGTCTAGTGGTTAGGATTCCTGGCTTTCACCCAGGCGGCCCGGGTTCGATTCCCGGCGCGGGAAAGTTCTCACATCTACACACACACACACACACACCAATCTACACAACACTCATCAACACTAGATCAACACCAACAAACACTTCCCGACCACTGACACTAGCATCCGTCACGTGCCTACATCGATAGGCAAGCACAAAATGTAAGCAAAATGTTCGATGACATATTGATTAGTCGTTCCACTTGCAGTATGTCGACAATATTCTATTCACACACTCGCTTCAGCACGTATCAAGAAACACACAACGTGTCATGGGAATTCACACTGAAACTTCGAACAATTCAATTCTCCTCGACTCATTCCTCGATTCGTGAAAGTGGAGAAGGTGAGGTAAGACACAGTGAGCCATTGCAAAGCATACGAACAAATTGGATTCATTAATCAATCTGGTGTCTCACTATCAACCAATCGCAACGTCTGA
>NC_067196.1:29829615-29834615 GCF_000699445.3 Schistosoma haematobium | reverse complement strand
ATTTAGTTCTCTCTGTCGTAGTCTGTCTTAGTGGTCAGCACATTCAGCTGCTGGCAGACTGTAAATCATGATGTCTAATGAACCAGGTTGATTGTTGCATGTCCACATTGAATTCGATGGAAGTGTATTATGATTGAATGTGTGGATTCTTATTGACATTCACGTGAACACATCACATACACAAGTGAAAGTACACACACACACACACGCATTCATGCATGCAATCACTCACTTACGCACTCAATTAATCAATCAATCAATCAATCGATCAATCACTCACTCACACACACACACACAGACGAACAAACATGTGTGGCCTTGCAGTCTGTGGAAGTAGGTGGATAGAATTATGTGGAGGCGTGGTGTTGTTCCCGACAATTTATCAGTCGGTAGATCAGTATCTGTGACTTCTCCGTCCAGATGGTGTTGTTGTTGTTGTTGGTGGTGGTGGTGGTGGTGGTGATTTTGTTGCCGCTGTTGTTCATGATATTGATGATGATGACGACGACAATGTCGTTGTTGGGGATGTTGTTATTTGAATTGGTGATGAGTATGCTGGAATAGTGCGTTTTCGATGCTTGTGTGATGAATGTTGTTGCGTATGTGTTGGTGATGTTGATATAGACTGTAGTAGTATGTGGACATATGGTGTATGTGCATGTTAGTAATTGTGAATGGATGATGTGTGTTGTTCTGTTGGACAGTAGGTTGTCCCGCGTGGTCTAGTGGTTAGGATTCCTGGCTTTCACCCAGGCGGCCCGGGTTCGATTCCCGGCGCGGGAAAGTTCTCACATCTACACACACACACACCAATCTACACAACACTCATCAACACTAGATCAACACCAACAAACACTTCCCGACCACTGACACTAGCATCCGTCACGTGCCTACATCGATAGGCAAGCACAAAATGTAAGCAAAATGTTCGATGACATATTGATTAGTCGTTCCACTTGCAGTATGTCGACAATATTCTATTCACACACTCGCTTCAGCACGTATCAAGAAACACACAACGTGTCATGGGAATTCACACTGAAACTTCGAACAATTCAATTCTCCTCGACTCATTCCTCGATTCGTGAAAGTGGAGAAGGTGAGGTAAGACACAGTGAGCCATTGCAAAGCATACGAACAAATTGGATTCATTAATCAATCTGGTGTCTCACTATCAACCAATCGCAACGTCTGATCCCTACAATACACGCACATCGGACCAGTGTGCTCAATCCAATCTCGTGTTTTCACTTGGGCTCCGTGTAGCATTCCACATTCCCCTCCATCACACCTTCACTCACATTCAGTCATTCACTCTCCTTCCATTTAGTTCTCTCTGTCGTAGTCTGTCTTAGTGGTCAGCACATTCAGCTGCTGGCAGACTGTAAATCATGATGTCTAATGAACCAGGTTGATTGTTGCATGTCCACATTGAATTCGATGGAAGTGTATTATGATTGAATGTGTGGATTCTTATTGACATTCACGTGAACACATCACATACACAAGTGAAAGTACACACACACACACACACGCATGCATGCATGCAATCACTCACTTACGCACTCAATTAATCAATCAATCAATCAATCAATCGATCAATCACTCACTCACACACACACACAGACGAACAAACATGTGTGGCCTTGCAGTCTGTGGAAGTAGGTGGATAGAATTATGTGGAGGCGTGGTGTTGTTCCCGACAATTTATCAGTCGGTAGATCAGTATCTGTGACTTCTCCGTCCAGATGGTGTTGTTGTTGTTGTTGTTGGTGGTGGTGGTTGTGGTGGTGATGGTGATTTTGTTGCCGCTGTTGTTCATGATATTGATGATGATGACGACGACAATGTCGTTGTTGGGGATGTTGTTATTTGAATTGGTGATGAGTATGCTGGAATAGTGCGTTTTCGATGCTTGTGTGATGAATGTTGTTGCGTATGTGTTGGTGATGTTGATATAGACTGTAGTAGTATGTGGACATATGGTGTATGTGCATGTTAGTAATTGTGAATGGATGATGTGTGTTGTTCTGTTGGACAGTAGGTTGTCCCGCGTGGTCTAGTGGTTAGGATTCCTGGCTTTCACCCAGGCGGCCCGGGTTCGATTCCCGGCGCGGGAAAGTTCTCACATCTACACACACACACACACACACACCAATCTACACAACACTCATCAACACTAGATCAACACCAACAAACACTTCCCGACCACTGACACTAGCATCCGTCACGTGCCTACATCGATAGGCAAGCACAAAATGTAAGCAAAATGTTCGATGACATATTGATTAGTCGTTCCACTTGCAGTATGTCGACAATATTCTATTCACACACTCGCTTCAGCACGTATCAAGAAACACACAACGTGTCATGGGAATTCACACTGAAACTTCGAACAATTCAATTCTCCTCGACTCATTCCTCGATTCGTGAAAGTGGAGAAGGTGAGGTAAGACACAGTGAGCCATTGCAAAGCATACGAACAAATTGGATTCATTAATCAATCTGGTGTCTCACTATCAACCAATCGCAACGTCTGATCCCTACAATACACGCACATCGGACCAGTGTGCTCAATCCAATCTCGTGTTTTCACTTGGGCTCCGTGTAGCATTCCACATTCCCCTCCATCACACCTTCACTCACATTCAGTCATTCACTCTCCTTCCATTTAGTTCTCTCTGTCGTAGTCTGTCTTAGTGGTCAGCACATTCAGCTGCTGGCAGACTGTAAATCATGATGTCTAATGAACCAGGTTGATTGTTGCATGTCCACATTGAATTCGATGGAAGTGTATTATGATTGAATGTGTGGATTCTTATTGACATTCACGTGAACACATCACATACACAAGTGAAAGTACACACACACACACGCATGCATGCATGCAATCACTCACTTACGCACTCAATTAATCAATCAATCAATCAATCAATCGATCAATCACTCACTCACACACACACACACAGACGAACAAACATGTGTGGCCTTGCAGTCTGTGGAAGTAGGTGGATAGAATTATGTGGAGGCGTGGTGTTGTTCCCGACAATTTATCAGTCGGTAGATCAGTATCTGTGACTTCTCCGTCCAGATGGTGTTGTTGTTGTTGGTGGTGGTGGTGGTGGTGATGGTGATTTTGTTGCCGCTGTTGTTCATGATATTGATGATGATGACGACGACAATGTCGTTGTTGGGGATGTTGTTATTTGAATTGGTGATGAGTATGCTGGAATAGTGCGTTTTCGATGCTTGTGTGATGAATGTTGTTGCGTATGTGTTGGTGATGTTGATATAGACTGTAGTAGTATGTGGACATATGGTGTATGTGCATGTTAGTAATTGTGAATGGATGATGTGTGTTGTTCTGTTGGACAGTAGGTTGTCCCGCGTGGTCTAGTGGTTAGGATTCCTGGCTTTCACCCAGGCGGCCCGGGTTCGATTCCCGGCGCGGGAAAGTTCTCACATCTACACACACACACACACACACACACATCTACACAACACTCATCAACACTAGATCAACACCAACAAACACTTCCCGACCACTGACACTAGCATCCGTCACGTGCCTACATCGATAGGCAAGCACAAAATGTAAGCAAAATGTTCGATGACATATTGATTAGTCGTTCCACTTGCAGTATGTCGACAATATTCTATTCACACACTCGCTTCAGCACGTATCAAGAAACACACAACGTGTCATGGGAATTCACACTGAAACTTCGAACAATTCAATTCTCCTCGACTCATTCCTCGATTCGTGAAAGTGGAGAAGGTGAGGTAAGACACAGTGAGCCATTGCAAAGCATACGAACAAATTGGATTCATTAATCAATCTGGTGTCTCACTATCAACCAATCGCAACGTCTGATCCCTACAATACACGCACATCGGACCAGTGTGCTCAATCCAATCTCGTGTTTTCACTTGGGCTCCGTGTAGCATTCCACATTCCCCTCCATCACACCTTCACTCACATTCAGTCATTCACTCTCCTTCCATTTAGTTCTCTCTGTCGTAGTCTGTCTTAGTGGTCAGCACATTCAGCTGCTGGCAGACTGTAAATCATGATGTCTAATGAACCAGGTTGATTGTTGCATGTCCACATTGAATTCGATGGAAGTGTATTATGATTGAATGTGTGGATTCTTATTGACATTCACGTGAACACATCACATACACAAGTGAAAGTACACACACACACACACACGCATGCATGCATGCAATCACTCACTTACGCACTCAATTAATCAATCAATCAATCAATCGATCAATCACTCACTCACACACACACACAGACGAACAAACATGTGTGGCCTTGCAGTCTGTGGAAGTAGGTGGATAGAATTATGTGGAGGCGTGGTGTTGTTCCCGACAATTTATCAGTCGGTAGATCAGTATCTGTGACTTCTCCGTCCAGATGGTGTTGTTGTTGTTGTTGTTGGTGGTGGTTGTGGTGGTGATGGTGATTTTGTTGCCGCTGTTGTTCATGATATTGATGATGATGACGACGACAATGTCGTTGTTGGGGATGTTGTTATTTGAATTGGTGATGAGTATGCTGGAATAGTGCGTTTTCGATGCTTGTGTGATGAATGTTGTTGCGTATGTGTTGGTGATGTTGATATAGACTGTAGTAGTATGTGGACATATGGTGTATGTGCATGTTAGTAATTGTGAATGGATGATGTGTGTTGTTCTGTTGGACAGTAGGTTGTCCCGCGTGGTCTAGTGGTTAGGATTCCTGGCTTTCACCCAGGCGGCCCGGGTTCGATTCCCGGCGCGGGAAAGTTCTCACATCTACACACACACACACACACACACAATCTACACAACACTCATCAACACTAGATCAACACCAACAAACACTTCCCGACCACTGACACTAGCATCCGTCACGTGCCTACATCGATAGGCAAGCACAAAATGTAAGCAAAATGTTCGATGACATATTGATTAGTCGTTCCACTTGCAGTATGTCGACAATATTCTATTCA
>NC_067196.1:29809615-29822115 GCF_000699445.3 Schistosoma haematobium | reverse complement strand
CTGTTGTTCATGATATTGATGATGATGACGACGACAATGTCGTTGTTGGGGATGTTGTTATTTGAATTGGTGATGAGTATGCTGGAATAGTGCGTTTTCGATGCTTGTGTGATGAATGTTGTTGCGTATGTGTTGGTGATGTTGATATAGACTGTAGTAGTATGTGGACATATGGTGTATGTGCATGTTAGTAATTGTGAATGGATGATGTGTGTTGTTCTGTTGGACAGTAGGTTGTCCCGCGTGGTCTAGTGGTTAGGATTCCTGGCTTTCACCCAGGCGGCCCGGGTTCGATTCCCGGCGCGGGAAAGTTCTCACATCTACACACACACACACACACACACTACACAACACTCATCAACACTAGATCAACACCAACAAACACTTCCCGACCACTGACACTAGCATCCGTCACGTGCCTACATCGATAGGCAAGCACAAAATGTAAGCAAAATGTTCGATGACATATTGATTAGTCGTTCCACTTGCAGTATGTCGACAATATTCTATTCACACACTCGCTTCAGCACGTATCAAGAAACACACAACGTGTCATGGGAATTCACACTGAAACTTCGAACAATTCAATTCTCCTCGACTCATTCCTCGATTCGTGAAAGTGGAGAAGGTGAGGTAAGACACAGTGAGCCATTGCAAAGCATACGAACAAATTGGATTCATTAATCAATCTGGTGTCTCACTATCAACCAATCGCAACGTCTGATCCCTACAATACACGCACATCGGACCAGTGTGCTCAATCCAATCTCGTGTTTTCACTTGGGCTCCGTGTAGCATTCCACATTCCCCTCCATCACACCTTCACTCACATTCAGTCATTCACTCTCCTTCCATTTAGTTCTCTCTGTCGTAGTCTGTCTTAGTGGTCAGCACATTCAGCTGCTGGCAGACTGTAAATCATGATGTCTAATGAACCAGGTTGATTGTTGCATGTCCACATTGAATTCGATGGAAGTGTATTATGATTGAATGTGTGGATTCTTATTGACATTCACGTGAACACATCACATACACAAGTGAAAGTACACACACACACACACGCATGCATGCATGCAATCACTCACTTACGCACTCAATTAATCAATCAATCAATCAATCAATCGATCAATCACTCACTCACACACACACACACAGACGAACAAACATGTGTGGCCTTGCAGTCTGTGGAAGTAGGTGGATAGAATTATGTGGAGGCGTGGTGTTGTTCCCGACAATTTATCAGTCGGTAGATCAGTATCTGTGACTTCTCCGTCCAGATGGTGTTGTTGTTGTTGTTGTTGGTGGTGGTGGTGGTGATGGTGATTTTGTTGCCGCTGTTGTTCATGATATTGATGATGATGACGACGACAATGTCGTTGTTGGGGATGTTGTTATTTGAATTGGTGATGAGTATGCTGGAATAGTGCGTTTTCGATGCTTGTGTGATGAATGTTGTTGCGTATGTGTTGGTGATGTTGATATAGACTGTAGTAGTATGTGGACATATGGTGTATGTGCATGTTAGTAATTGTGAATGGATGATGTGTGTTGTTCTGTTGGACAGTAGGTTGTCCCGCGTGGTCTAGTGGTTAGGATTCCTGGCTTTCACCCAGGCGGCCCGGGTTCGATTCCCGGCGCGGGAAAGTTCTCACATCTACACACACACACACACACACCAATCTACACAACACTCATCAACACTAGATCAACACCAACAAACACTTCCCGACCACTGACACTAGCATCCGTCACGTGCCTACATCGATAGGCAAGCACAAAATGTAAGCAAAATGTTCGATGACATATTGATTAGTCGTTCCACTTGCAGTATGTCGACAATATTCTATTCACACACTCGCTTCAGCACGTATCAAGAAACACACAACGTGTCATGGGAATTCACACTGAAACTTCGAACAATTCAATTCTCCTCGACTCATTCCTCGATTCGTGAAAGTGGAGAAGGTGAGGTAAGACACAGTGAGCCATTGCAAAGCATACGAACAAATTGGATTCATTAATCAATCTGGTGTCTCACTATCAACCAATCGCAACGTCTGATCCCTACAATACACGCACATCGGACCAGTGTGCTCAATCCAATCTCGTGTTTTCACTTGGGCTCCGTGTAGCATTCCACATTCCCCTCCATCACACCTTCACTCACATTCAGTCATTCACTCTCCTTCCATTTAGTTCTCTCTGTCGTAGTCTGTCTTAGTGGTCAGCACATTCAGCTGCTGGCAGACTGTAAATCATGATGTCTAATGAACCAGGTTGATTGTTGCATGTCCACATTGAATTCGATGGAAGTGTATTATGATTGAATGTGTGGATTCTTATTGACATTCACGTGAACACATCACATACACAAGTGAAAGTACACACACACACACACGCATGCATGCATGCAATCACTCACTTACGCACTCAATTAATCAATCAATCAATCAATCGATCAATCACTCACTCACACACACACACAGACGAACAAACATGTGTGGCCTTGCAGTCTGTGGAAGTAGGTGGATAGAATTATGTGGAGGCGTGGTGTTGTTCCCGACAATTTATCAGTCGGTAGATCAGTATCTGTGACTTCTCCGTCCAGATGGTGTTGTTGTTGTTGTTGGTGGTGGTTGTGGTGGTGATGGTGATTTTGTTGCCGCTGTTGTTCATGATATTGATGATGATGACGACGACAATGTCGTTGTTGGGGATGTTGTTATTTGAATTGGTGATGAGTATGCTGGAATAGTGCGTTTTCGATGCTTGTGTGATGAATGTTGTTGCGTATGTGTTGGTGATGTTGATATAGACTGTAGTAGTATGTGGACATATGGTGTATGTGCATGTTAGTAATTGTGAATGGATGATGTGTGTTGTTCTGTTGGACAGTAGGTTGTCCCGCGTGGTCTAGTGGTTAGGATTCCTGGCTTTCACCCAGGCGGCCCGGGTTCGATTCCCGGCGCGGGAAAGTTCTCACATCTACACACACACACACACACACACCAATCTACACAACACTCATCAACACTAGATCAACACCAACAAACACTTCCCGACCACTGACACTAGCATCCGTCACGTGCCTACATCGATAGGCAAGCACAAAATGTAAGCAAAATGTTCGATGACATATTGATTAGTCGTTCCACTTGCAGTATGTCGACAATATTCTATTCACACACTCGCTTCAGCACGTATCAAGAAACACACAACGTGTCATGGGAATTCACACTGAAACTTCGAACAATTCAATTCTCCTCGACTCATTCCTCGATTCGTGAAAGTGGAGAAGGTGAGGTAAGACACAGTGAGCCATTGCAAAGCATACGAACAAATTGGATTCATTAATCAATCTGGTGTCTCACTATCAACCAATCGCAACGTCTGATCCCTACAATACACGCACATCGGACCAGTGTGCTCAATCCAATCTCGTGTTTTCACTTGGGCTCCGTGTAGCATTCCACATTCCCCTCCATCACACCTTCACTCACATTCAGTCATTCACTCTCCTTCCATTTAGTTCTCTCTGTCGTAGTCTGTCTTAGTGGTCAGCACATTCAGCTGCTGGCAGACTGTAAATCATGATGTCTAATGAACCAGGTTGATTGTTGCATGTCCACATTGAATTCGATGGAAGTGTATTATGATTGAATGTGTGGATTCTTATTGACATTCACGTGAACACATCACATACACAAGTGAAAGTACACACACACACACACGCATGCATGCATGCAATCACTCACTTACGCACTCAATTAATCAATCAATCAATCAATCGATCAATCACTCACTCACACACACACACACAGACGAACAAACATGTGTGGCCTTGCAGTCTGTGGAAGTAGGTGGATAGAATTATGTGGAGGCGTGGTGTTGTTCCCGACAATTTATCAGTCGGTAGATCAGTATCTGTGACTTCTCCGTCCAGATGGTGTTGTTGTTGTTGGTGGTGGTTGTGGTGGTGATGGTGATTTTGTTGCCGCTGTTGTTCATGATATTGATGATGATGACGACGACAATGTCGTTGTTGGGGATGTTGTTATTTGAATTGGTGATGAGTATGCTGGAATAGTGCGTTTTCGATGCTTGTGTGATGAATGTTGTTGCGTATGTGTTGGTGATGTTGATATAGACTGTAGTAGTATGTGGACATATGGTGTATGTGCATGTTAGTAATTGTGAATGGATGATGTGTGTTGTTCTGTTGGACAGTAGGTTGTCCCGCGTGGTCTAGTGGTTAGGATTCCTGGCTTTCACCCAGGCGGCCCGGGTTCGATTCCCGGCGCGGGAAAGTTCTCACATCTACACACACACACACACACACACACCCAATCTACACAACACTCATCAACACTAGATCAACACCAACAAACACTTCCCGACCACTGACACTAGCATCCGTCACGTGCCTACATCGATAGGCAAGCACAAAATGTAAGCAAAATGTTCGATGACATATTGATTAGTCGTTCCACTTGCAGTATGTCGACAATATTCTATTCACACACTCGCTTCAGCACGTATCAAGAAACACACAACGTGTCATGGGAATTCACACTGAAACTTCGAACAATTCAATTCTCCTCGACTCATTCCTCGATTCGTGAAAGTGGAGAAGGTGAGGTAAGACACAGTGAGCCATTGCAAAGCATACGAACAAATTGGATTCATTAATCAATCTGGTGTCTCACTATCAACCAATCGCAACGTCTGATCCCTACAATACACGCACATCGGACCAGTGTGCTCAATCCAATCTCGTGTTTTCACTTGGGCTCCGTGTAGCATTCCACATTCCCCTCCATCACACCTTCACTCACATTCAGTCATTCACTCTCCTTCCATTTAGTTCTCTCTGTCGTAGTCTGTCTTAGTGGTCAGCACATTCAGCTGCTGGCAGACTGTAAATCATGATGTCTAATGAACCAGGTTGATTGTTGCATGTCCACATTGAATTCGATGGAAGTGTATTATGATTGAATGTGTGGATTCTTATTGACATTCACGTGAACACATCACATACACAAGTGAAAGTACACACACACACACGCATGCATGCATGCAATCACTCACTTACGCACTCAATTAATCAATCAATCAATCAATCAATCGATCAATCACTCACTCCACACACACACAGACGAACAAACATGTGTGGCCTTGCAGTCTGTGGAAGTAGGTGGATAGAATTATGTGGAGGCGTGGTGTTGTTCCCGACAATTTATCAGTCGGTAGATCAGTATCTGTGACTTCTCCGTCCAGATGGTGTTGTTGTTGTTGTTGGTGGTGGTGGTGGTGGTGGTGATGGTGATTTTGTTGCCGCTGTTGTTCATGATATTGATGATGATGACGACGACAATGTCGTTGTTGGGGATGTTGTTATTTGAATTGGTGATGAGTATGCTGGAATAGTGCGTTTTCGATGCTTGTGTGATGAATGTTGTTGCGTATGTGTTGGTGATGTTGATATAGACTGTAGTAGTATGTGGACATATGGTGTATGTGCATGTTAGTAATTGTGAATGGATGATGTGTGTTGTTCTGTTGGACAGTAGGTTGTCCCGCGTGGTCTAGTGGTTAGGATTCCTGGCTTTCACCCAGGCGGCCCGGGTTCGATTCCCGGCGCGGGAAAGTTTTCACATCTACACACACACACACACACACCAATCTACACAACACTCATCAACACTAGATCAACACCAACAAACACTTCCCGACCACTGACACTAGCATCCGTCACGTGCCTACATCGATAGGCAAGCACAAAATGTAAGCAAAATGTTCGATGACATATTGATTAGTCGTTCCACTTGCAGTATGTCGACAATATTCTATTCACACACTCGCTTCAGCACGTATCAAGAAACACACAACGTGTCATGGGAATTCACACTGAAACTTCGAACAATTCAATTCTCCTCGACTCATTCCTCGATTCGTGAAAGTGGAGAAGGTGAGGTAAGACACAGTGAGCCATTGCAAAGCATACGAACAAATTGGATTCATTAATCAATCTGGTGTCTCACTATCAACCAATCGCAACGTCTGATCCCTACAATACACGCACATCGGACCAGTGTGCTCAATCCAATCTCGTGTTTTCACTTGGGCTCCGTGTAGCATTCCACATTCCCCTCCATCACACCTTCACTCACATTCAGTCATTCACTCTCCTTCCATTTAGTTCTCTCTGTCGTAGTCTGTCTTAGTGGTCAGCACATTCAGCTGCTGGCAGACTGTAAATCATGATGTCTAATGAACCAGGTTGATTGTTGCATGTCCACATTGAATTCGATGGAAGTGTATTATGATTGAATGTGTGGATTCTTATTGACATTCACGTGAACACATCACATACACAAGTGAAAGTACACACACACACACGCATGCATGCATGCAATCACTCACTTACGCACTCAATTAATCAATCAATCAATCAATCAATCGATCAATCACTCACTCACACACACACACACAGACGAACAAACATGTGTGGCCTTGCAGTCTGTGGAAGTAGGTGGATAGAATTATGTGGAGGCGTGGTGTTGTTCCCGACAATTTATCAGTCGGTAGATCAGTATCTGTGACTTCTCCGTCCAGATGGTGTTGTTGTTGTTGTTGGTGGTGGTTGTGGTGGTGATGGTGATTTTGTTGCCGCTGTTGTTCATGATATTGATGATGATGACGACGACAATGTCGTTGTTGGGGATGTTGTTATTTGAATTGGTGATGAGTATGCTGGAATAGTGCGTTTTCGATGCTTGTGTGATGAATGTTGTTGCGTATGTGTTGGTGATGTTGATATAGACTGTAGTAGTATGTGGACATATGGTGTATGTGCATGTTAGTAATTGTGAATGGATGATGTGTGTTGTTCTGTTGGACAGTAGGTTGTCCCGCGTGGTCTAGTGGTTAGGATTCCTGGCTTTCACCCAGGCGGCCCGGGTTCGATTCCCGGCGCGGGAAAGTTCTCACATCTACACACACACACACACACACACCAATCTACACAACACTCATCAACACTAGATCAACACCAACAAACACTTCCCGACCACTGACACTAGCATCCGTCACGTGCCTACATCGATAGGCAAGCACAAAATGTAAGCAAAATGTTCGATGACATATTGATTAGTCGTTCCACTTGCAGTATGTCGACAATATTCTATTCACACACTCGCTTCAGCACGTATCAAGAAACACACAACGTGTCATGGGAATTCACACTGAAACTTCGAACAATTCAATTCTCCTCGACTCATTCCTCGATTCGTGAAAGTGGAGAAGGTGAGGTAAGACACAGTGAGCCATTGCAAAGCATACGAACAAATTGGATTCATTAATCAATCTGGTGTCTCACTATCAACCAATCGCAACGTCTGATCCCTACAATACACGCACATCGGACCAGTGTGCTCAATCCAATCTCGTGTTTTCACTTGGGCTCCGTGTAGCATTCCACATTCCCCTCCATCACACCTTCACTCACATTCAGTCATTCACTCTCCTTCCATTTAGTTCTCTCTGTCGTAGTCTGTCTTAGTGGTCAGCACATTCAGCTGCTGGCAGACTGTAAATCATGATGTCTAATGAACCAGGTTGATTGTTGCATGTCCACATTGAATTCGATGGAAGTGTATTATGATTGAATGTGTGGATTCTTATTGACATTCACGTGAACACATCACATACACAAGTGAAAGTACACACACACACACGCATGCATGCATGCAATCACTCACTTACGCACTCAATTAATCAATCAATCAATCAATCAATCGATCAATCACTCACTCACACACACACACACAGACGAACAAACATGTGTGGCCTTGCAGTCTGTGGAAGTAGGTGGATAGAATTATGTGGAGGCGTGGTGTTGTTCCCGACAATTTATCAGTCGGTAGATCAGTATCTGTGACTTCTCCGTCCAGATGGTGTTGTTGTTGTTGGTGGTGGTGGTTGTGGTGGTGATGGTGATTTTGTTGCCGCTGTTGTTCATGATATTGATGATGATGACGACGACAATGTCGTTGTTGGGGATGTTGTTATTTGAATTGGTGATGAGTATGCTGGAATAGTGCGTTTTCGATGCTTGTGTGATGAATGTTGTTGCGTATGTGTTGGTGATGTTGATATAGACTGTAGTAGTATGTGGACATATGGTGTATGTGCATGTTAGTAATTGTGAATGGATGATGTGTGTTGTTCTGTTGGACAGTAGGTTGTCCCGCGTGGTCTAGTGGTTAGGATTCCTGGCTTTCACCCAGGCGGCCCGGGTTCGATTCCCGGCGCGGGAAAGTTCTCACATCTACACACACACACACACACCAAATCTACACAACACTCATCAACACTAGATCAACACCAACAAACACTTCCCGACCACTGACACTAGCATCCGTCACGTGCCTACATCGATAGGCAAGCACAAAATGTAAGCAAAATGTTCGATGACATATTGATTAGTCGTTCCACTTGCAGTATGTCGACAATATTCTATTCACACACTCGCTTCAGCACGTATCAAGAAACACACAACGTGTCATGGGAATTCACACTGAAACTTCGAACAATTCAATTCTCCTCGACTCATTCCTCGATTCGTGAAAGTGGAGAAGGTGAGGTAAGACACAGTGAGCCATTGCAAAGCATACGAACAAATTGGATTCATTAATCAATCTGGTGTCTCACTATCAACCAATCGCAACGTCTGATCCCTACAATACACGCACATCGGACCAGTGTGCTCAATCCAATCTCGTGTTTTCACTTGGGCTCCGTGTAGCATTCCACATTCCCCTCCATCACACCTTCACTCACATTCAGTCATTCACTCTCCTTCCATTTAGTTCTCTCTGTCGTAGTCTGTCTTAGTGGTCAGCACATTCAGCTGCTGGCAGACTGTAAATCATGATGTCTAATGAACCAGGTTGATTGTTGCATGTCCACATTGAATTCGATGGAAGTGTATTATGATTGAATGTGTGGATTCTTATTGACATTCACGTGAACACATCACATACACAAGTGAAAGTACACACACACACACACGCATGCATGCATGCAATCACTCACTTACGCACTCAATTAATCAATCAATCAATCAATCAATCGATCAATCACTCACTCACACACACACACACAGACGAACAAACATGTGTGGCCTTGCAGTCTGTGGAAGTAGGTGGATAGAATTATGTGGAGGCGTGGTGTTGTTCCCGACAATTTATCAG
Organism: Schistosoma haematobium; assembly: GCF_000699445.3. Lineage (NCBI taxonomy): Eukaryota > Metazoa > Platyhelminthes > Trematoda > Strigeidida > Schistosomatidae > Schistosoma > Schistosoma haematobium. The sequence continues at coordinate 29,812,861 of NC_067196.1, read as the reverse complement.
TCGGTAGATCAGTATCTGTGACTTCTCCGTCCAGATGGTGTTGTTGTTGTTGTTGGTGGTGGTTGTGGTGGTGATGGTGATTTTGTTGCCGCTGTTGTTCATGATATTGATGATGATGACGACGACAATGTCGTTGTTGGGGATGTTGTTATTTGAATTGGTGATGAGTATGCTGGAATAGTGCGTTTTCGATGCTTGTGTGATGAATGTTGTTGCGTATGTGTTGGTGATGTTGATATAGACTGTAGTAGTATGTGGACATATGGTGTATGTGCATGTTAGTAATTGTGAATGGATGATGTGTGTTGTTCTGTTGGACAGTAGGTTGTCCCGCGTGGTCTAGTGGTTAGGATTCCTGGCTTTCACCCAGGCGGCCCGGGTTCGATTCCCGGCGCGGGAAAGTTCTCACATCTACACACACACACACACACACACACCAATCTACACAACACTCATCAACACTAGATCAACACCAACAAACACTTCCCGACCACTGACACTAGCATCCGTCACGTGCCTACATCGATAGGCAAGCACAAAATGTAAGCAAAATGTTCGATGACATATTGATTAGTCGTTCCACTTGCAGTATGTCGACAATATTCTATTCACACACTCGCTTCAGCACGTATCAAGAAACACACAACGTGTCATGGGAATTCACACTGAAACTTCGAACAATTCAATTCTCCTCGACTCATTCCTCGATTCGTGAAAGTGGAGAAGGTGAGGTAAGACACAGTGAGCCATTGCAAAGCATACGAACAAATTGGATTCATTAATCAATCTGGTGTCTCACTATCAACCAATCGCAACGTCTGATCCCTACAATACACGCACATCGGACCAGTGTGCTCAATCCAATCTCGTGTTTTCACTTGGGCTCCGTGTAGCATTCCACATTCCCCTCCATCACACCTTCACTCACATTCAGTCATTCACTCTCCTTCCATTTAGTTCTCTCTGTCGTAGTCTGTCTTAGTGGTCAGCACATTCAGCTGCTGGCAGACTGTAAATCATGATGTCTAATGAACCAGGTTGATTGTTGCATGTCCACATTGAATTCGATGGAAGTGTATTATGATTGAATGTGTGGATTCTTATTGACATTCACGTGAACACATCACATACACAAGTGAAAGTACACACACACACACACGCATGCATGCATGCAATCACTCACTTACGCACTCAATTAATCAATCAATCAATCAATCAATCGATCACTCACTCACACACACACACACAGACGAACAAACATGTGTGGCCTTGCAGTCTGTGGAAGTAGGTGGATAGAATTATGTGGAGGCGTGGTGTTGTTCCCGACAATTTATCAGTCGGTAGATCAGTATCTGTGACTTCTCCGTCCAGATGGTGTTGTTGTTGTTGGTGGTGGTTGTGGTGGTGATGGTGATTTTGTTGCCGCTGTTGTTCATGATATTGATGATGATGACGACGACAATGTCGTTGTTGGGGATGTTGTTATTTGAATTGGTGATGAGTATGCTGGAATAGTGCGTTTTCGATGCTTGTGTGATGAATGTTGTTGCGTATGTGTTGGTGATGTTGATATAGACTGTAGTAGTATGTGGACATATGGTGTATGTGCATGTTAGTAATTGTGAATGGATGATGTGTGTTGTTCTGTTGGACAGTAGGTTGTCCCGCGTGGTCTAGTGGTTAGGATTCCTGGCTTTCACCCAGGCGGCCCGGGTTCGATTCCCGGCGCGGGAAAGTTCTCACATCTACACACACACACACACACACACATCTACACAACACTCATCAACACTAGATCAACACCAACAAACACTTCCCGACCACTGACACTAGCATCCGTCACGTGCCTACATCGATAGGCAAGCACAAAATGTAAGCAAAATGTTCGATGACATATTGATTAGTCGTTCCACTTGCAGTATGTCGACAATATTCTATTCACACACTCGCTTCAGCACGTATCAAGAAACACACAACGTGTCATGGGAATTCACACTGAAACTTCGAACAATTCAATTCTCCTCGACTCATTCCTCGATTCGTGAAAGTGGAGAAGGTGAGGTAAGACACAGTGAGCCATTGCAAAGCATACGAACAAATTGGATTCATTAATCAATCTGGTGTCTCACTATCAACCAATCGCAACGTCTGATCCCTACAATACACGCACATCGGACCAGTGTGCTCAATCCAATCTCGTGTTTTCACTTGGGCTCCGTGTAGCATTCCACATTCCCCTCCATCACACCTTCACTCACATTCAGTCATTCACTCTCCTTCCATTTAGTTCTCTCTGTCGTAGTCTGTCTTAGTGGTCAGCACATTCAGCTGCTGGCAGACTGTAAATCATGATGTCTAATGAACCAGGTTGATTGTTGCATGTCCACATTGAATTCGATGGAAGTGTATTATGATTGAATGTGTGGATTCTTATTGACATTCACGTGAACACATCACATACACAAGTGAAAGTACACACACACACACACGCATGCATGCATGCAATCACTCACTTACGCACTCAATTAATCAATCAATCAATCAATCGATCAATCACTCACTCACACACACACACAGACGAACAAACATGTGTGGCCTTGCAGTCTGTGGAAGTAGGTGGATAGAATTATGTGGAGGCGTGGTGTTGTTCCCGACAATTTATCAGTCGGTAGATCAGTATCTGTGACTTCTCCGTCCAGATGGTGTTGTTGTTGTTGTTGGTGGTGGTGGTTGTGGTGGTGATGGTGATTTTGTTGCCGCTGTTGTTCATGATATTGATGATGATGACGACGACAATGTCGTTGTTGGGGATGTTGTTATTTGAATTGGTGATGAGTATGCTGGAATAGTGCGTTTTCGATGCTTGTGTGATGAATGTTGTTGCGTATGTGTTGGTGATGTTGATATAGACTGTAGTAGTATGTGGACATATGGTGTATGTGCATGTTAGTAATTGTGAATGGATGATGTGTGTTGTTCTGTTGGACAGTAGGTTGTCCCGCGTGGTCTAGTGGTTAGGATTCCTGGCTTTCACCCAGGCGGCCCGGGTTCGATTCCCGGCGCGGGAAAGTTCTCACATCTACACACACACACACACACACACACCAATCTACACAACACTCATCAACACTAGATCAACACCAACAAACACTTCCCGACCACTGACACTAGCATCCGTCACGTGCCTACATCGATAGGCAAGCACAAAATGTAAGCAAAATGTTCGATGACATATTGATTAGTCGT